>NW_026739562.1:6421586-6434991 GCF_022355385.1 Mustela nigripes | reverse complement strand
GGGGGGGGCGGCTTAGAGTGAGAGCCAAGGGATGGAAGGAGCTGCTGCTTGAAGTGCCAGGGGGAGTGGGGCTGGAACCTGGAGGGCAGCAGCTACCCCGTTCCCCTAAAACCTCCTCTCCCCAACACACACACACACACACACACACACACACACACCCCAACCGCTGGCACCCACTGCCAGAAGGACTGTGGAAGCTTTGAGTTCCTTTGGCCTTTTCCTTCCTGGTGCTTTGAAAAGACCCTTGACTGATTATAGAGAACGAATATGACCCATTTCCGCAAAAGTGAAGGGACAGAAACCCCACATGGCCATTCCTGGCTCTGTAAGGCTGGGCTATGATCTTAAAATAGCAGAGTCTCTAGTATGGAAAGGAGGCAGTTACTGCCGCCATTACTAGAAAATACCTTAACTGAGAGTGATCTCATTTACTCCTTACAGCTCTCCCGGGAAGTGGGTACTGTCCACATCCCCGTCTTACAGAGGAGGAAGCAGAGACTTCCCACGAAGGCAGTCGCTTAGCCGACATTACACAGCCAAAAAGGGGCAGAACTGGGATTCAAACTTGAATCTAAAGCGGGGTTCTCACTGGATCCCTGGGTGGCTCAGTCATTAAGCGTCTGCCTTTAGCTCAGGTCCTGGTCCCAGGGTCCTGGGTTCGAGCCCCATATCAGGCTCCCTGTTCAGTGGAGAGCCTGTTTCTCCCTCTCCTACTCCCCCTGCTTGTGTTCCCTCTCTCAAGGTGTCTGTCAAATAAATGAATAAAATCTTAAATAAATAAATAAATAAATAAACAAATAAATAAATAAACAAAGCTGGGTTCGGGGCCACTAATGGAATTGCTGCCAGGGCAGCTTGCTGCCTTCTCCTTTTCCCTCCCCGCCCCCTTTTCCAGCCCCAGAGATCTCCCCATTGCCACAGGCAGACTCTGCAGCCCAGCTCTGTCCCAGAGAGAATCCAGAGGCCCTCTCCCACCATCCATGAGGATAACACTGGGAGAAATGCGAAGTGTTGGAACTGGAGTCAACGCAGTTGCCAAGGGCTGTCCACAAACTCTTGGGGCTGGGGGGAGAGGACAAGTGGACAAATGAGATCCTAGAGAAGAACTCTGGAGGCCAGGGCCCTGGAAGTTGGGGGAGGCAAAGAAAAAGAGTGAGGGGCTGTGCCCCCCCCCAACCTGTGATGGGAGCAGAGTGAGGCCAGGTCATGAGGGAGTGTGGCTGTGCCAGTGGGTTTTGGGGATGGTGGGGAGCTGAGGGGGAAATAGGGGCGGCCCAGAGCTGCACTCAAGGATCCCTAAAGGAAGAGAATCAGCCCTTTCTTGCCCCCATAAAAGCCTGCCCCTTTGCCTCTCCTGGTTCCAGCTTGGTTGTCAGGGTGATGGGAGGGGAAGAGGACCCTCACTAGATTGGATGGGAGTCGGAGAGTGGTCCCAGGAGAGGCATGTGGGCCTCCGAATTGCAGAGTGAAAGGTGCTTAGGGAGGAAGGGGTGAAGTGCAGGTCGGAGAAACAGAGAGGACTTTGGGGGAAAAGCCCGGCTTTGTCCCTAGGGGCCAGCTCTGCCCAGACTAGTGGAGTTTAACCTTTCTGGGGTTAGGGACTCCTTGATACTCTGCTGAAAGTTTTGAATCCTCTCCCCAGAGACAGGAACACATTGACAGATAGTGTAAGGGTGGCCTCAGATCCTTCTGGCCATCAACACTACTTTCCCTCCATTGCTGAAACCTCCATCCTCCCATCAGAGAAATGGGTGCAATGTTCCTAGTGCTTCGCTGGACCTCAGGCTGAGGAGGGCAGATCCTCTCCTCCATCAAGCCCGTAACACGGAAGCCTCATTTCTGTCCCCTCTGAGGGGAGGGGTTGTATTTGGGCCTCCATTTTCCCACAGCCAGTCTTTTCCAGCCTCATTTTGATACTTTAAGAGCTGCCTTCCAGGAGAGAAAGGACAGGGAAACCAAAAAAAAAAAAAAAAAAAAGGACAGGGGCTTTAATCCAAACACCTGGCTGGGGGTTGGCTAATGACATTTGAGAAATATTTGTAAATTTAAAATATCCATGTCCTCTTGGGCTGTGACCCATATTCCGGGGGTGTTCCCGCGGGGACCCCAAAGGAGCCTTCCGGTTCTAACAAGGTCTCCTCCGGATGGAGTGAGGATGAAGGAGGTCGCCCACCTCCCCAAAGAGTGCAGATCCCCCTCTCCGGAACTTTGGAACCATGTTTTCCCTGGCCTGCCAGACCCCAGTTCGGCCAGCTCTGGCCCTGGGAGCTCTCTCCAGGCATGCTTGCTGGAGGAGGGCAGGGAGGCAGGCTACATCGCTGGGACTGAGCCTTCAGATGGGAACCCCAGCCCTGCGCAGAGAAGTGGAGGTGCGGGGGGGCGGGGGCGCTCCGTGAGCGTGAGCGCATCTGGGTGGGCAAATGTGTACATCCCGGTGGGTGTGGTGCGGGCGGCGGGGTAGGTCCTTTGTAAAAACCTCCAACCCTCCTGCTTTGTACTACTTTGACACCCAAGACAGAACTGTGTGTGAGCGTCGTGGAGGACTCTAGAACGCCTCGCTTACCGCTTACTGGGCCCCTCGCCATTCGCAGATTAATGCAGGAAGATATGCCTCTGAATGCGGGCTTCCTTCCGGTCACCCTTGCTCTCTGACCTTATTAAACATAGTGCAGGAGGCGGGGGAGGTAGTTGCCCTGGAAGGGCTCTCCCAGCGCCCAATTCCTGAGCATTCAACCCGGGGATCAATGTGGGCGCTGGTGCATAGGAAAAGGCGAAGCACTGAAACTCGGGGTATGGGGCCTGGCAAGGAGGAAGGACAGGCTGGGACCTGGTCCAGCGCCCCTAAGACTAGGTCCTCTCTCGAGCTCAAAGCTCCTAGGCGACCCCACTCCTTCCGCAGGGCAGCTGGGTGCACTTGGGCATGAACCTGCAGTGTCCTGCACCCCCCCACACACACCCCTCACCGTGGCCTCGGAGTGCCTGGAGAACCTCAGGTGGGGCAAGGCTACACACACACACACCCACCCCCCACCCCCCACTCCCGCAGTGGGGGAGCTGAGCCACAGGTGCCTGGGCTGTCTGCATTGCGAAGATGGGGGAGGAGTCTGGGAGGTAGGATTCCGGTGGGTCCCGGGTCCCCGCCTGTGGCCAGGGCTGGCCATCGCTCCAAGTCCCTGGCCCCGCTCACTGTTATCACGCACCCTCAGCACTGCAGAAGTGAAAGCATGTCTGAGCGCCCTGCAGACCAGGGGAACAGGGAACCATTCGACCCGCAGGTCCCCAGAGATCTCTGAGAACCAGACATGCTTACAGAGATCTCTGACAATGCAAAGTGATCAGGGGCAAGGTATGAAGGTTAGATCTCCTGAGTCCGAATCCCAAGTCCTCTGCTTTCCTCGTGGCGCTAAGGAATTGCTTCACTTCTCTGGGCTTGGATGTTTTAATCAGTGTAAAAATAAGAATAATAGTACCACCATGGGGCTATTGTGAGGACTGCAAAGATCTCAGTGTGCAGGAACTTACTTGTAACAATCGGCCAATACGTTGTTGCTAGTATGTTATTTCCAGAGTGTGAGACTTGTGCACAGGGCTCTGCAGGGCAGGGGGAGGGGGCGCTATGCAAAATGTGTAAGATTTCTGCCCTCCCCAGTTATATCCCGACTCTTCCTGCCCATTTCGCAGGTGTCCAAAATGGCCCTTCATCAACCCCAAACTTCTGAGAAGTCTTTGTTGCCTCCTGCCCTTTACAGAGGGGCAAAACCGAAACAAGTAATCTGCACTCCCGCTGAGGGGGGTAAAATCCCCGTTTTACTCACACTGCAAGTCGAGGCTTGGGGCAGTCCAGAGAAGTCCTGTAGAAGATAAATCAATCTGCTCCCCACCCCACCCAGTCACCCCTACCCCTGGGGCTAGGGCACCCAAGCCCTGAGCTCCACTGTTCCTCTAGTAGGGGCAGGAATGCAATGCGGAGAGTTCAGACCAAAAGGTATGGCTCCTGATCTGTCCTCTCTTTAGAAAGAAAAGTGTGTCTGCTGTGCCTTTCCCCAATCAGGGACCTTCTACCCAGCTCAGTCCTGCATGCCCAATCTCCAGAGTTCCAGCTCCGAACTACAGGGACTGGGCAGTGACTACCCCACCCCCCAGTGCTGGAGCATGCCCCTCTGCCCTTCATTCCTTCCTTCCTTTATCCACTCCTTCAGCCATTCATTCAACAGATATCACTGAGCAGCAAGCAACCTGTGCCAGGCACTGTACTTCCTACTGGGGGGACAGTAGCCATGAACTCACATTCTAATAGAAAACAGACAATAAACCAAACCAAGTAGATCAACAAACGTGAAAATAATGTCGGATCAGCCTAGATACTACAGGGAAAAAAATAAACAGACAGATAGGACCAAGCAGTACCTACAGTAGTGAAGGAAGGTCTCCCATAGGAGGTGACACTGGGCACTTGGCCTTGACAAAGAAAGGCTTTTCATTGGCACTTCCCTTTCCCCAGCTGTGTGGGGAGCCCTTAAAGGGGAAAGATGCTTCCAGCCCTCAGAGGATGAATTGTGAATGGAAGAAAAAGGGGGACAACAGCGCTGTGCTTGACAGGGGGTTCAGGGGTTCAGGACCTAAAATCAGGGGGACCCTGCTAACCCCCACTGTTCCTGGTACTTAGTGAAGGAACAGGAAGTACAGAGATTGGAAAGCAGAGGCTGGGGCCAAAACCTGGCTTCAGTGCCCTTGGAGTTGCCAGAGGGCTGGTAACCTACCTACGCCAGGGAAGTGTGGGGGGGAGTGCACCTACACCAGGGAAGTGCGGGGAAGTGTGTGGGAGTGGCTCGGCTTAGGGATGGTGGAGGGATGGATGGATGGATGGGCTTCTGGATGAACAAATGATTGGACACACACAAACAGAAATAACCAGCTACACTTATTAGTGTTCTCTCCTGAATGATGCATTTTGGGGGAAGGCACTTGGGAGAGGGGGCCCATTGATGGTTTTCATGAGGCAAACATGACACCTACCATGTTCTCACCAGGGTCACAGGCAAACCCACACACAGGCTCATGCTTCCTCACCCGCAGGCAAGTGCCCACTGTTTCTGAGTCCACCCATAAGATACAGCATCGAAAGGGAGAATTCTGGCTCTCAGGATGGTTCCAAGGATTCAGGACCTCAGTGCATCAGAGGGGTTCCAGCCAAAGTCATCAAAGGGTGTGCCCACTTGGCTTTGAAATTCCCCCAGGTAGCTGGGGAAAGGCTGAATAATGTGGCACTAATGAAACGTAATGAAAGTGAGAGCAAGTAGGCAGTGTGTGGCAGGACTTAAAGAGAGGTTTCTGGGGAATAGTGCGTGCTTACAACTACACCTGTCTTGCACCCATGCATTTGGATGCTCCTGGTCTCCCCATCATGCCCAGACCTGGAACTGGAGGGGTGGGGGAGAAGCAGAGGGTTCGCTATCACCACAGGGGTGTTTGTGGGCAGCTCCTGTGTGCATGGAACAGAGAGCCGGCTTGGCACTCCTCGGCCAAGTTCATCCCTAAGCCTCTGAACCACATGCCGTTTTCTTTCATTCATTCAACACACATTTCATAAGGACCTATCATGTGTCAAGTCCTAGAGCGAACAATACAGGCCTGGCCCCCGTTCTGAGAGAACTCTCCGTTCTTGGCAGTCCCTGAGAGGTCGCAGACTCTTAATTTTGTTACTTAATTGCTGAAGAGGGGGAGGAATAAAGGAAACCAAAGACCCCTGGACTAGTACAGCAAGGGACAGTGGATAGAAACGTGGGTCCAACAGCTCCGGCTTTAATATTTTATTTCACATATATTTCTGGGGCACCAAGCATGGCAGACACTGTCCTCTAGGAACCTCTGACTAGCGAGGTCAGGATTCACACTGACCTGAGCAACCAAGACAAAAACAGTGTCCGAGAAAGAGACTCAGCCAAAGGGAGCCGCAGATCCCACTGGGAGATATGGGAAGGCTTTCTGGAGGAAGGGCCCCTAGCTGGACCCCAAATCGTTAACGAGATAAAAGCGCAGGAATGAGATTGGAGAATTCCAGATAGAGGAAACCCGCTAGGCTACTAGGGTACGGTGCACAGGCAGAACTTGGCAGGCTCTGAGAACTGAAAGAAGTCGGCTGGACTGGAGTATTTGGGATGTTGGGAGGCTCATCCTCTTTTTACTATCTGAGGTTGGGAAATGCGATGGTTTCTTGGAGTTTCAGTCTAGCCATCTGCAAACTGGTAGGACAAGGTGAGTGATGTCACATTGTTGGGAGGTAGTAAGGGGAAGGTACTGTGGACGGCTTCTGTCACAATAGGTCCTCAAAAAATAGAAGATGACTTCTATCTGCATGGCTTGGGTCTGCGGGCCAGAGAGCTTGGATCCCATGGGCCGCGGGGGAGGGGTTCAGACCTGTGCACCCCGGCTTAGGTTTTCGGAATATCTTTATTAACGAGCACTTCAAGGTAAGCCGCGATGGAAACCAGATGTGGGATCCAGCAGTCGGCAGCAGAGCAAGGAACAGCGATACCAAGGGAGTGGGGTAGGGGTGAGGATCAGCCTGGTTGAGGTTGGGGGTAGAAGAACGACCCCCCAGGTACTTTTTCTTTAGGAGACCTTAGGTGCAGAAGATTGATTTCTGACCCACATCCCTGGGTTCATGGCGCTCAGGAGCTCTCTTCTTCACCTCTCACCCCATCCCCCCCTCCTTTGAGGAAAGTCCTCAACCCACGGACTTTCCCTGCAGTTTATCAAAAGCTGTGGTCTCCTTCAAACTGAGGCATTCCCCAGTGGGAGACCCGTTTCCTCTGCTCTGCTCTTTGCCTTTTCGCTGTCCCCAGTGCCATCCCAGAACCGTGGAGGGACTAGCCCCAGCACCGGTTCCAAGGCGGGCCCACGCCAGGTGACCGCACCTCTCTGAGCTTCGGTTTGTTCATCTAAAATTGGGGATCCCAACGTCCACTCGTCAACAGTTGTTGTGAGACAGCGCAATGGATGACCAACCCGGGGGGAAAAGGCTAGACGCACCCTAAAATTCTCTCTTGCTCTGGTTGGTCCCAGCGCCCCGAGGCGCATGCTGCCTAGGGAAACCACAACCCAAGGGCTCCAAGCCATGGGTTTTACAGATGGAGACAGTGAATCTAGAGAGAGAGGAGGCTACCTCACCTTTAGCCCAAGCCATGAGCAGGTGACAGAGCAATGACGATGGGACGGGGCTCAGCCAGCAGGTCTCCAAACTCCTGGCTCGAAACTCCAGGACCAAAAATCCCCTGGGCTGGGTACAAAGTGGGGGGGAGAGCACAGCTCTGTCCCAGGACGGGAGGGAGGAGACCAAGCTCTAAGGCTTCCGTAACCTGGCCAGTCAAGGGTGTCTCCAGTGTTTGACAGCATACAGTCCCCTCCACACCCTGCCCCAGCGCCCATGTAGGGGAGGGAAATAGTTCATTGGACAGGAGAGTTGCCGAGCCCTGGACTACCAGCGGCCAGGAGGTGTGTGCTAATTTTGTAAAGGGACTGAGAATGGGGAAGAGGGGTTCCAAGCAGAGAAAAAGGCACCCATGGGAAGGCCCAAAGCTGTGCCGGCAAATTTAAAGGTCAGTGTCCCAAGGACTCCGCCGCATGGGGAGGCTAGCGACCCTTCTGACTCTGAAAGTGAAAACCTGTTCGGTGTTTTTTTTCTTTTCTCTTTTCTTCTCTCTCCCTCTTTTTCTTTCTTTTTTTTTTTCCTTCTTTTAATCTGTCACTAGAGTTTTGCCTCCCCCCTCCCCTAGGCCAAAGCTGGGACCTGCCAATTCTCAGCCTACTAGTCTCCGCAGTCCTAGGATCGGGTCACCTCTCCCACCCGGCCTAGAATCGGAAAGGCCCTCGGGCGCCTCCGGGTTTAATCCCCAGCGAGAGAGTGTGTAGCATCTCCGTAAGAGAGAGGAAGGGAGGAGCAGGGCGTGTTAGGAGAGTAGGGAGGAGGGGTGGGAAGAAGAAGAGAAGGAAGGAGAGAGTTGGGGGGGGGGGGGGATTCACTCTCTCTGTCTTCTCACCCCCACTTGAAAATCTTAAGAGAGTTTGGGAGAGCTGGTCAACTTTCCGAAACATCTTAATCTTTTTACAGTCCTCCGTTCTTTCCCCGGGCCAGCTGTGGGGAGGGAGAAGGAAGAGAGAGGAGGAGGAGGGAGGAGAGAGAGACAGAGACAGAAAGCGAGAGAGAGAGAGAGAGAGAGAGAGAGAGAGAGACGAGAGGCGCGCGCGAGAGAGACGTGCAGGGAGGAGGGAGAGCGAGCAGGCCGGCGCGGAGCGCAAGGCCACCGCCTCTTCGCCTCTCCAAACTCCCGGCCAAGGCGCGCGGTGGCGTCCTCGCGCTCTCGCTCGCGCCCCCGCCCGTCGCCCGCGCAGGCCAGGCATGAATGCTGAGACTTGTGTCTCTTACTGCGAGTCGCCGGCTGCTGCCATGGACGCCTACTACAGCCCGGTGTCGCAGAGCCGGGAGGGCTCATCGCCTTTTAGGGCATACCCCGGCGGCGATAAGTTCGGCACAACTTTCCTCTCGGCCGCCGCCAAAGGGCAGGGATTCGGAGACGCCAAGAGCCGGGCCCGCTACGGCGCGGGGCAGCAGGACCTGGCGGCACCCCTGGAGAGCGGCGCCGGGGCGCGGGGCTCCTTTAACAAGTTCCAGCCGCAGCCGCAGCCCCAGCCGCCGGCCCCGCAGCAGCCACCGCAGCAGCCGCCGCAGCCACAGCCGCCCGCGCAGCAACCGCATCTCTACTTGCAGCGCGGCGCTTGCAAAACTCCCCCGGACGGCAGCCTCAAACTCCAGGAAGGCAGCGGCGGCCACAACGCGGCCTTGCAGGTCCCCTGCTACGGTGAGTGCACGTGCGGGGCGCTCGGGGCCGGGGCGCCCGGGGGCCGGGGCTTCGGAGCCTTGGAAACCCGCTGGGCTGGCGGGAGGCCGGGCTCGGCGGGCCGGGAAGGCGCGGAGCCGAGCGGCTGGGGATTCGGGGACGGAAGACGGGAACCGGCTGTTCCGAGGGCATCGTGGGATCCGTTCTGCCACCTCCATCTCCCCACGCCGAGGGCTCGGAGGGGTTTGCGCTGTTAAACCCGAGCCGGAGTTTGTTTGTCCCGGTCCTCGCCGGTTCCCCAGACCGCTCGCTTTGCGCGGCTCGCGGGGCCGCCTCCGAAGCGGATGCTTCGCCCGGCCGGCAGCGGCGTTGGCGCGGCGCTCTGGCGCGGGGGCTCCGGGGCTCCGGGGCTGCCGTGGCCTCGGTCCCCGCAGGCCTGGAGGCTCCCCGGGCGACACTGCAGGTGGGAAGCGTCGCAGGTGCCGAGCCCGCCGGGAGCCCGGAGCGCAGTCGGCTGAGCGCGCCCGGAATGCCGTGGATCAGGGACGCCCCATGGGTGCGGGGCCGCAGACGCCTGGAGCCATCAAAGACCCGAGTTCGCCCCCCCACCGCCCCCGACACACACCCCCCACAAGCCTGGCTCCCGCGGGGAGAGAGGCAGGCCGGCTGGCGTTCCTGGAGGGTCTCCTCTGGCGGACCTGGGAGGCGGCTGGCCTCGGAACAATGGTTTAGGACCAACCCGAAAGAAGGCAGGGAGCTGCCGAGTTCTGGGCAGCGCAATGCTGGGGGAAGAGGGAAGCTTCGGTGTCCTGATTTGGGCCCACAGGGAACCTTAGGCCTAAATGACCTCCAAGCCCCCTTGAGCTCCAAGGCAGGAGGCAGGCCTGGGCCCCCAGAGCTTAGCAACCCTGATGAAAGAAAGGGCAGCCTGAGGCCAGAGCGGCTCAGGAGCCTAGGCCTCTTTGCCCACTGAATCGGGATTGACAAGCCCCAAACTGGCAGCGAGAGCAACCCAGAGGGGAGGGAAAAATCTTCTCTGGGCTAGGAGCCCTGGATACACACACTCCCTGAGGCCTTGGCCTTCCAGGGGGCCTTGGAGATGAGCTGGTCCTGACACAGCAATGGCTTTGGCTTCACTGGTCCAAGCTGGAGGAAGAGACACCAGGACTGGGGACAGATAAGGGACAGGGTGGAGGCCTCCGTGGCTAGAATTTCCTTAGGAACACGGCCCGTGGCAGACACTTTCCTATATTCCAGCTTGCTCCCAGAGGCTCAGAGCCGGTTCATTAGGTGGCCGTTGACACAAACATTTGCACAATCATACACTGGACTACACACAACCTCTTCCTCTTGAGCCAATGTAGTCACTAAATACATTCACTCATGGGGCCTCACACACAGTCACACACTCCCAAACCCACAGGACAGGACTGAGATCAGACAGTGAAACAGCCAGTGGCCTTTCCCCACTTCCTCCACCTTTCCTCTCCACCTTCCTGCTGGAATGACATCAGGCACTCAACTCAGATCACAGACATTCATGGCTCCGCACAGGTGCTCTTTCCCCACTCAGCAGCAAGAGGTTGTCAGCCCCCATCAGCACACCCCTGCCGGCCAGGGCTCCCTCCTCCAGGCCTCACCCAGGCCACTCCTGGTCCCTGTCACCCTGACTACTAGGTGAGAGCAAATCTCAGGCTGGGGGACCGGTGAAGGTCCACTGTGCAAAGCCAGGGGCTTCATAGGCTTTCTCTCCCACTATACTGGATTTTCACGTTTTAAAGAAATCCACTCGTGAGGCTTCTGAAGACGAAGAGACATTATAGAAGAAGAGGTCCCAAACGGCTTGCAGCCTCTCCTTTGGCAGATGTCTTCAGGTGGTGGGGAGGAGAGAGGATAGGGCACCCTCTCAAAGTCCTGCTGGGCCCCTGCTCAGCAGCCTGGCCCTTCCTCTAGCTTGCATCAGCCCGTTAAGCAAGGGACTCCTCAAAAGCCCTTTTTCTCAGGGAGATAACTGTGTCAGTGGGTGGTAAGGCCCCCCCACCTCAAGCCAAGAAAGCAGAAGTCTCGTCTCCTCCAGGTTTCCACCAAAAGCCTGTGTGCAGTTGGGAACATGCAGGCACTCAATTCTGAGGACAGGACAGGCTACTGCTGCTGCTTCTCTGGGCAAAGCCATAAGCTGCAGACTGGGACAAAAGGTGGCCCAGAATCAGCCACAGGACCACCACTCCCCAGAGACCTGAGATGGAGACTCGGCTCCGCAAACAACAGATAGTTCTGTTTATTCTCCTAGTAGCCCAGCTCCCCTGGTCAGGAGATTTCTGGCCCTTAAAGAAAAATTAGGCACATGAAGTCTGAGAAACCAAAGCACCAGGAGGTTATAGAGGCAGCTGGAGACAGGCCCCTGGACTCCACTCTGTAGACGGCCAGCGAGCAGGGAAACAGGCACACCCGGGTAGCTGTTCTCTCCCACACTTGGGGAGTGTGGAATCAAAAGGTAGTAAATGGGGTTCAAAGAAAAAGCCATGGGATGTTCCCAGGAGCTCGGGGAAAGGCCAAAGCAGACCAGACCTCAGCCAGAAGCTCCTCCGCGGCTGCTGGCTGGCTGGCTGGCGGCAGGTAACTTGGACCTTGCAAACCTCCCTCCGGGCTCTTTTGGTCCCGGGGCCGGAAGCGCGATTCTCCTTCGGCAGTACTGCACCGGACGGGAGGCAAGCCTTCAGAGACCTTCTCTGGGACCTCAGCCCCAGGAGCCACTGCCCGCGCGTCCAAGCGCCCCTGGGTGCGGAAGAGCCGGCCTGGGGGGCTGCGCCAGGGCCACACCGAGAGGGCGCGCGGGGGAGAAGCCGACTCTAGTCCCCGCGGTTGTCCTTCTCCCTCTCGGAGCTGCGGAAAGCAGAGGTGAGAAGTCCTCTCAGTCTGCAGGCGTCCCTACCCCTTCCTGGACCTCCGTTTCCTTCTCTGTACTAAAAGGGCCAAGAGCTAGCCGACTCCGCAGTCCCCTCCGGGTGCCGGGAATAACTGGGAGTTTACGAACGTGTCCCTGCGGGTTCGCGCGTGTCGCAATCCCCGCCTCGCGGGGCTCCGGGGCGCACTTCGGCTTTCCGAAGTCTTTGCTGGTCCTGGGCCCGAGGGCCCTAGACACGCCAGGTTGGAGAGCCAGCCGACGTTTCTCCGCGGCGCAGAGAGCCTCCTTCTCGCCAGAGTGAGGTCTCCCGCGCCTCGCCCCCGAACCCCGGGCGGCTACCCGAGCCCCGGCCGCCGCTGTCCCAGGCCTCTGCCATGCGCCCCTGGAAGCTTCGGGGAGCAGCCCTGCTCCATCCTCTTTCGCTTTCGATTCGGTGCAGGCAGGTTTTCGTTGCTAGCCGGTGACTACCTTGCCAGCAACGCGCCCTTCTCCCCCGTCCCAAAAGAAGCGCTCACAGCTTAGAGGTCGGGAGACCTGGGCCAGGCCTGAGACCCCTGGGGCGCCGCCGAGGGGCTGGTCCTGATTTGTCGAATTAGACGCAGTGTTTGAACGCTAAGGGCATTTATTTCCCCCGCACCGACATAATTTGCACACCACGAAACGTGTAAACTCCGCCCGGGTCCTATTCGAAGTTAGTCAAAGAACCGGCGTGTGGTTTTGCATAAGAGAAACCCAAAATAAGACAGCGAGATCTCGGACTGGCAAGGAGCAGTTAAGAGGCGGTGGGTGATTGTAGGATGATGGGAGAAAACTCCAGCCTGGGAGCCATGCCATTGCGACCCCGATCAATTTGGGGGAAAGGGGCAGAGCAGGAAAATGCTTTTAATGCTGTACTTTGTTAATTTCTAGAGCCGTCAGCGTTCTTGAGCCGTTGGCCTAAACACGGATGACTTTAAATTAAAAAAAAAAAAAAGGAAGGCCTGGATTAAAGGTTTAGTATTTTAAGTCAATCGATTTGCACAGTTTTCTTTATTCTAATTTATGTACAGCGCAGTGCACAGCTAAGTGGAAAGTTCGAAGAACTGTTCTGTGTGTGTACACTAGGACAGCTACCCGCGGGATCATGATACAGGCACGTAATGTCCCTGAAAATCTGGAGGGGGGTATTTTTTTGGTGAACTGTTTCAAGAAAACTTCAGAGACTTCAGAGAGTTGGGGTCCCCACCCCCTCTGGTGACGGTGGTGTTTCTTGTGGAGGGTGACCTTGTACACCCGGTCATTTGCGCCACCCGGACTGGAAAACCAGAAACCTCGCGGCAGCAGCGCCGGGCTGTCCTGGACTCGCCGAAGCCGGGGGCTGTTCAGGCTGCGAAAAGCAACCGCAGCCGAGGTAGGAAAACAAGCTAAAACACCGTGCATTACATTTTGCCAAAGTCCCTAAGGACTTTCGTTTTGGAGAACAGCTGGGCACACTTTTCTGGGGATGTTCCTTCCTCTGGGCCTCAGCTCCTTTCCTCCTTCCTGCAGCTCTGTGCGCGATGCTTTGTTTTGGTGGAAAATTGACATGCGAAATGGAAATACAGTGGCCTTTGCAGCAGTGGGAGTGCGGGGAGTTTGGTGTCCCACAGGCTCGGTGTGGGTGCGGGCTTCTCCTCCGGCCAGT